>NC_056748.1:351837287-351857287 GCF_019279795.1 Protopterus annectens | reverse complement strand
ATTATGAACAGTTCCAAATACCAGTCACTTTTGGCCCAAAACCTTCAGGCATCTGCTATAAAGCTGAAGATGAAGAGGAATTTCACCTTTCAACATGACAATGACCCCAATCATGCACCCAAATTAACAAAATAATGGCTTCACCAGAAGAAAATTAAAGTTTTGGAATGGCCCAGTCAGAGCCCAGACCTAAATCCAATAGAAAATGTGTGCAGTGACCTGAAGAGGGCTGTGCACAGGAGATGCACTCTCAATCTGACAGATTTGGAGCACTTTTGCAAGGAAGAGTGGATAAATATTAACAAGTCAAGATTTGCCATGCTGATAGACACCTACCCAAGAAGACCGAATGCTGAAATTAAATCAAAAGGTGCTTCAACAAAGTATTAGTTTAAGGGTGTGTATACTTATGCAACCAGCTTATTGTATTTTTTTTATTTTTTTATATTTTTCCCCTAAAATATTTGTTTGTTTTTCAATTGAATTGTACAGGTTATAGGTCACATTAAATGTGGGAAAAGTTTTGAAATTATTTATTGTGGTCTCATTTTTTTATATCGCAAAAATCTGGCATTTTAAGAGGGGTGTGTACACTTTTAATATCCACTGTAGATTACAAAATAATAAGTACAAAACTTCCTTTATGTATAAATGCAGTATAACTGAGATATATATTTTTTAGGGTGTCAAATTATATATTGTTAAAGGAAAATTAGACCTTAAAAGCATAAAGCAGCTAGCTACTTACATAGCCTTAACCTTATCTTACACATTGTTGCCATTTATATGTAGAATATGAGAAACTTACTTTGTGTGACAAACTAACTTTCATTCTTGGAATCATGGCTCATGTCATATCATGTATTCATGGGGTATTCTCTTGTATATTTGAATATTTGATTGAGATCATTAAAAGAAATACTAGTTTATCTGATATTCTTACTTAGGAAATGTCGTATTTTACATACTTAAATCATTTAAATCTATACCTCTTTGTATTACTAAAATAATTCAAGGAATGTATTTTAATGTTTTAGTAGCGTTGTTGCCTCACAGTAAGACGTTAATCCTGTTCGATTCTCAGCTAAAGCGTCTTCTGTGTGGAGACATGCGTGAATGGGCGTACCTTCGTTGAAGGTTGTGCATCAGGCCTGGCAAGTCTGTACGTAAAAATCTACTGCCGATCATTAGCAGACCAGAGTTCCGCTGTGGCGACCCCTAACCGGGAAAAACCGAAAGATACAACAAGTATTATTTAGTCATGTTTTAAGCATACATGAAACATAGTTTTGCATCTTAATTTTATTGTAACTGTTTTTTTTCAAAACTTTGTATCCTGTAAAAAGGTATTGCCTTTAGATTTTCAAGTATAAATAAATAATTGAAATTAAATTAAATTAAATTCATAGCTATACAGAGATTTCAGAATAGATTCTGCCTCCAAAACATTGTTCTCAAGAATATTCACTCACCAATTAAAAGCAAAACGAATTGACTGCTCATAGAAATCTAGCCTATGTAGTTTTTGTTGGGATTCTGAAGTTCGCAGTCATGGTTTATGATCTTTTCTTATACTTAAGCTCAAAGGTCATCAGAGGCAGAGGTCAAGTCATTTACTAGTATCTGGACTCATAGTCTGGAGTCAGAGGTTGATTGTACACCAGATATGGGTCATTAATCTCTGTGATAATTTAATGTTTGGGCAACTCTTCAAGGCAGCATCATGATTATCTAAGGTTAGGATTACGGTTGCTGCCTTTTGAATTGGCAAATACCAGACAAAGACCACAGCCTTTGTCCATGTCCTGCCTCACCCAAGTTTAACTAGTAAATGTGCACTGCATTTTTTTTCTATTAGAACTGATTATCGTGATAGAGATGATTTTGAAGAAACTAAATTCTGTGCTTAATGCAAGTGTCAAGTTAGTATATACACATACTGTATTTTCAATGTTATGATATTTTATTTTATTTATTTTACATTTGTTGACCTGGCTAGTCTAACTGTATATATGTCCATTTTCAGTAGAGGCCCAGGGAGATAAGCTCCAAGACATGATAAAATACAAATACAATTACAAACAACAAAAAGCAAAATTTGTAATAAAAAATAGAAAATATAATAAAAATATAATAAAAATAATCAAGCAATGGTAACATGTGTTGTAAAGCATAAAGGTTAGCACAGGGTGTGTAAAGAGGACAAGAGTCATAAACATTGCAAATTGAAAGGTACAGGGACATCGTACAGGTAAAGTCAATAGTAGAGAAAGGAAGTTAGTTGTATAGTGATGTTACTAAGAATTAACTTGAAAAAAGGTATGTAAAGAGGAGCGAAATGGTGTAAAATAGGGAGACATGAGAAAAGTATAATAAGAAGGAAGATGTAACAGTGGATAGTAAGCACAGGATAGGCAAGGTCAAGTTTAAAGAGATAGATGACTAGTCCAGTTTGGTACAGGGGCATAGCCAGTATGCTCTGAGGTAAAGTTTAAGTCTGTTTTTGAAGAGTGATAAGGAAGTAAGTGAGGAGAGGTCATTAGGGAGAAGATTCCAGGATTTACCTACAATATTAGAGAAGAGAGAATCCCCAGCCCTGTTATTAGATTTAGAGGTGTGTACAAGAAGTTTGTGTGATGAGCATAAAGACTTCAGATTATTATAGGGGTGATAAGGCTAGATAAACTAGGAGTATTAGAAGGTTTGTAAAGAATGTTGTGGGCAATGGTTAGTTGGTGAAATTTAATCAGGTGTTGTAGTTCTAACCATCCTAGCTGATTTAGATTTATACAATGGTGTGTTCTAAATGGGTTTCCTGTTGCAAATCTTGCTATGTTATTATAGGACAATTCCAATTTGCTGAAGATAGTCTTGGATAGATTAGTAAAAATTGGAGAAGCATAAAAGAGTGTAGAGATCAAATGAGTGTGAGCTATAGTAGTTTTGGCAGTAGGAGAAAGGAAGGGTTTAATCCTATAGAGAGTGCCAATTGTTTTGTTGACGGTCTTTATAGTATTGTTGATATGGATGTCGAAGTTCAGATTGTTGTCAATGGTGACACCTAGACGTTTGGTGGTAGAGTCTGGAGATATTATAGTACCATTGGTGGATGACACAGAGAAATGAAGAGGAGAGGACTTTTGAGTAGGAGTGAAGAGGAGGAGATTGGTTTTCTTTGGGTTCAAAAGAAGGCAATGCTAAGTAAACCATTGTTCAACTATGTTGAATACCTTCTGGATGAGAGAGTGAAGTTCTTGGGAGGATGTAGCTGAGCATAGTAGTGTGGAGTCATCAGCATATTGTATGCAAGTGGCTTGGGGGATATCTGGGATAGCTAGATGAAGGTCATTTATAAATATGGAGAAGAGGAGAGGTCCTAGTATGGACCCCTGAGGGGCACCTAAGGTAATGGGTAGATGGGTGGATAGAGTGTTATGCCATAGTACTGCTTGCTGTCATTTTTCAAGGTATGATTGGAACCATTTTATGGAAACTGGGTCTAATGACAGAGATTTTAGTATGCTTATGAGAATCTGGTGGTTTACCATGTCAAATGCTTTAGACAGGTCGATAAATAGAGCAGAAGAAAGATTATTTAGGTTTCATTGCTTGTTAATGTAATCAGTAAAGGAAAGGAGGGCAGTGGTAGTGCTGTGTGAGGGTCTGAAACCATGTTGACAGTTGGAAAGTAAATTGTTTTCAATTAAGTGGTGGAGTAATTGCCTGTGGATACATTTCTCCATATTCTTAGCTAAAGGAGAGAGTAGGGCAATAGGGCGATAGTTTGATAGCTCAGTGGAGTGTCCACCTTTATGCAGGGGGATAACATGGGAGACTTTCCATAGGCTAGGCAATAGCCTTGGATGATAACTGTAGAAATTCAGAAGGCAGTTGGTCTGCAGAAGGAGAGCATGGTTTCAGTTTATTCAAAAGGTTTTGAATAAGTATGGTTGGGACAGGTTTGAACTGAAAAGGAGGGGGTGGGGTTGAGGTGTAAGAAGGTAGTGTGAAGGTATTAGGTGATAGTTGACTAGCTAGTGTTTGGAAAGCATCTGTAAAGAAGGTATTGACGGTATTAGCTGTATAGATGGGTTTTTTTCTTGTCTGCATGTTGAAGGTTTGGTGTAGTGGATTGACCTGGGTGGAGTAACTGCTTAATGCTAGCCCAGAATTTGTGTGGGTTGTTGTGATTAGGTTGTTGAAATTGTAAGTAGTAGTTTTTTTTATCAGAAAGTATGGCCTTCTTAGTGTAATTTCTAAGTTGTCTAAAGGTTTATTGGTCAACAGGGTTTTTAGTCATTCTCCATTTGGCCCAATATTTATTTCTGTGATGAATGTTATGTTTGGTTTCATTGGATAGCCATGGGACAGAATTAGCCTTAATTGTAATAGATATGGTTGGAGCGTGGTGATTGAGAATGGAAAGGAAGGTAGAATTAAAGAAATTAATGGCTTCATCTAAAGGGAGGTGTTTTAAGGGAACCCAGTTGCATGATCTTAGTTCCATTTGGAATAAATCAGGGTTACATTTCTTTTTGGATCTAATATGTCTGATAGAGGTTAGAATGGGAGTGTTGGCTTTATGCCTGATGAAGTAGGTAAGTGAGTGGTCACTTATATCATCAGGGAGGGTTCCAGAATTATAGTAGTGAGTATGATTGTTTATAAGAATCCAGTCTAGTATGCTTTCTTTCTTGTTAGCTTTATTTATTCTGGTGGGTGAGGCAATGGTTTGAGAAAAAACATGTAGGTTAATGTGGGTGGTAGGAAGGCTGGTACAACAGGAATTCATATCCAAATTTATATCACCTAGGATTATGGTTTCTTGAGGCAGGTGTTGTGATAGCCAGCAAAGGATATTTTCCATGGTGGCTATGTTATTTCCAGGGGGCAGATACATACAGACAATGTAGATTGATTTAGCATTGTTAAGTTCAAGTTTAGAGATGAGAATCTCTGCATGGGAATTTAGAGGTAGATTACAGTTGTATGTGGTTAATTGTAAGCCAAATTTAAATAGAATAGCAACCCCATCACCTTTCCTAGCTACTCTGTCAATTCTTAGGATATTATATCCAGGTGGGATAATTTCATTATCCTTGACGGCAGGTTTTAGCCATGTTTCTGTTAGGCAGATAATGTCAAAGGAGTACACTTTTAAGAGAGCATGGAGTTGAGTTACTTTGTTGTTAATACTATGTATATTAAGATGAGCAAGTAGGAGGGAGTTAGATGGTTTAGCAAGGGGGTAATTGGTTAACTGATTATGGTTATGGAGAGGGATAGGGGGTGCTGTTGGGCCAGGGTTAGGATGAATATCACCATCCTTTAATGAGAGGAGTTGTCCTAGATAGCTTAGGTTAGGGAACTTGTTGTATGGAAATAACACTCTCCTGAGATGTAGTGAATTTTATTTAATATGTAGTGTTCTATGATACATAGCAAGTAGGTAGCTGGGTGAGCATATTATGTTTGCATGGTTATGTAGGTGTGGTAAGGGTTGAGCATTAGTTTGTTGATTGGGGTAGTCAGTGTGTGGATATATTGGGTGTTCATATGAGGAGAGTAAATAGACAAAGTTTAAAAGTGGTAGTGGTACAAGAGTAAAGCAGAGTGGAATCTGAGAAGGGATGGTTGGATTAGCCATTGGGAAGGATTAGATATTTGTTAGATATATATATGTAGAGATGGGCGTGTTTAAGCTGAGAGTGTGTAAAGATAGGAGGGTGTGGTGAGTATGGAGTGGAGTGGTAAAGAGATGGGAGATAAGAGAAAAATTGGCCAATTAGAAATGTGTAGAGGTTAATGGGAAGAGGAAGGGGTGTGGTTAGAAAGTATAAGAGTAGGACCCCTGGGGGTGGGTGGGAATTGGGGGTAGGGAGGAAAGCAGAGTGAGCCTGCAGGGCGAACGGAGTGGGTAGAAACAAGAAGAAAGGAAGAAGGCAAGACTGTGAAGAAACAATCAGTGGTTAGGTAAGTGAGATCAGAGATAAGGAAAGTATGCAGGATTTAGCACTTGTTTAGTGTAACTGTTAGTAAGGTAAGAACAGAGAGGGTCACAGAGATAGGAGGCTAGAGGCGGGGAATTAATGGATCCTTTGGAGAGGATTCAATATATAGTAACTTAGGGGATAAAGTGAATACTTAAGCAATAGGTATGTGCTGCCACCTAGTGGAGAAGCAGTAGATGACAAGAGCACTTAGAGCAGAGTAGGGAAAGGTAAAAAGTAATGTAAGGGCCTAATAGTGGGGTAAAAAGAAGTCTGCAGAAGGCTGCTAGCAATGGAGCACAGGGCTAAATACAACATAGACTGGTTACAATTACTTGCTCTTAGGATACATACACTTTAGGTCGATGTCATAGGACAAGCAAAGGAAGATGAGAGAACAGTGGAGGATCCCTGCATAGAGGTTCTTTTTTCTGTCTGAAAGCCAGGAATATCAGGAATGGTGGGAGGCTTCAGGTTAGGTTATGCACTGTAGACTAACCGCGAGCAGTTCTAGCAGCTTAAGGCAGAACAGGACTGAAGGGGGCAAAGCCTAGTCAAAGATAGCGCCACAAATGCTGCCGTCCCTATATAGATTTAGTGGAAGGTGAGGCAGGTAGGAGAAATGTTATTCTTTTAACGATCAGATCATTTGCTGAAATTATTACACTAGAGATGATGGACCAAAAGGAAGATGACACGCTATTCATATATAGCCAACCTCATGGCATAGAGTGATAAAATCCTGACTATAGTCCAGGTGACCTGGGAACGATTAGTGACTCTGGTACTGGAGAACTCGAGTGATGGATACCAGTTCACTAATCCTAGTGAATAGAGGTGGTCCTGTCTGCTACAGTACAGGCACCCAGGCAGTCAAAGGAGAAAGGGAGCACATCAAGCAATATATGGTTCAGGGACATTTGCTCTGTCAATCTGCATGTACACACTTCTAATGAAGTGCATATGTTGATGTATAGAATTCAGAGTGACTCAAAACAGCTGACAAATGTTTGATCATGAAAATGTCCTATCAAATTTCCTAACAGGGACTAAGATTTCCTAACTTTCAAAAAAAATGCCTGATAGGTGGTAACTATATCTAAGGAATGTTTCACAACTTCACAAGCTGTGCATAGCAATACCCCAGGCAGAGACTAACCAATGCTTTTTAATGCTGAATTGCATTTTGTGCTCTAATAGCAGATTTTTAATTCATCCCAGAATATGTTTTCCCTTTATAAAATACATGCTAAAGACTGTGGTATGCTGGTGTCTTTTCTATGTCCATGCCCTGTTCCGTTGGGTCCAAAACATGTTAAAATGCATCCAGTTTAAAAATCAAAGTAGCCAGCAATATGATGGGTGCATCTAAATGAGGGAAATTAGAAAAGCTAGGGAAATAATTGTTTATTATAAGCGGCAAACTCAAAGCACTGAATTAACAAGTCCCCCAGAAGCCCCCATGAAGACCACAGAAGTTTATGGATATTCTTGAGCATTTACAAGATAAAAACACTCACAGTGATTACCGTGAAGAAAGTGTGCTAATGTGCTCTTCAGGGTGGATCCAGGTTAGCTGGTCTACAGCCACATCTTTATGTCTCATTCAAACTATGAAACAACTTTTGTGAACATGTCTTTTTGCCTCCCCCATACTCCATAAGGGAGGCTCTACTCACTGACCCCTGGGTTTGCAATAATCAACTGTGACTTCAATGCATTCAGGAAAAAAACATTTCCCCATTTATAGTAAATTTGGACTGCAAGAGTTCCTTTTGACTACCTGTGTAAAATCCACATTTCACACAGCTGGATTACTATTAGCGGACTCCCCCTTCAAACATGTAAAGAGCAACAATATGAACAGATATTCCTCAATCTTGCTAATGCATATTAAGGTAGTAGCAGCATTTTACAGTAAATCATGTTTTTCAAGCCAGGAAAATTGCAAAGCACAGTGACGCACAAAAGCTGAACTGTTTCTAGTTTCTAGTGCAGCATTTAGCCACCCTGCCAAAATAGAAGGCACCCCATTTTGCAGCCTGATATAAAATTCTCCTGAAGTTGCTAAGCCACATTAAGTTCACTTTCCTGTTGTTCCAGAATGTTCCAAGCACAGCCAGAGGAATTCCAGGTTTAAAAAAATCAAGCAAACTTACAAGTCACTCTTCTACCATTAAGAAAGGAGACTGGGCGGGAACCTTTGATGAGTCATATTAATCATTATAGCCATTTCTTTTGTAATGTATTCCATGACCTAAAAAAATAACATCCCTTTCCTTTCAAAACAGTAATTCTTATTGTCTGCTAACATAGCAGCTGATGATTATAATCTTTGGCAGCTTTTTTATCTTAGCAAATGCCAGGTAAAAAACTAAAATGTGTATGACTGCTCTCCTCCGCACAGTAACACTGTTTACACAGCATGAGATGGCTGGGCTGTCTGATCTACATAAACAATGAAAAAGAACGTCAAGAAGCAAAACACTGGCAGCCCCAGGCTAGTAGTTTTACTGGATTCAACAGTTAAAGACTGCAGGATTTTCTGTTTGTCACCCGAATCAACTAGAATTCTAATGTGAAGTACTTATGAAATAGTGGAATGTGAGGTCCACCATATAAGGCAAAGTACTGTAGACAAGAGTGCAGCACTTCTTTCTGATACTGTTATAGACAAGGCCTGTAAATGCAAAGAAAATGACTTTCAAGTACAAACAAAAAGCAAATCCACACCCTTCACGTATTGTTTTACTCTGCATACATGTAGGCGTGCTCAGGTTTTCTGTAACATTTTTATGATTTTGGTGAATAGAATGAGGAATTTTCTTGCACTAACTACAACACTTTGTAGTTTTGCTTGTGACTTTGTGAAAGTGCATTCCATTTTAAATACTCTGCCTTTATTTGTTTTCTGAACTATCTTCACTTGAACGGATATAATTTAAATATGATATGGCATGGCTGTAATGCAAAAACTGTTTTGTGGATTTGTTTTCTGCTGCCTAAGCCATTACCTCATTCCAGTGGGTTAGCATTTTTCCTTTGAGTTTAGCTCCTGACTTTCACAGAAAATATTTACAGAAATGTTGTCATATAAAAAATGTTAAGGAAGGTACGTACAGAAGACATGTAACACAAATGTGAATCATCTGTAACATTCATTAAAAAACCTCACAAACTGACTACAGCAAATATATGAGGTTGTGTTATCATATTAAAAGTGTCAGCAAAAGAAGGCATCAAATGACATCATAAAAACTTGGTCTAGGGATCTAAACCTCTTCTACAATATCAACAGAACAGTTTGGAGGGACAGTATATCTCACAGAAGATACCACTGCTCTGGAACAGACTCCCCATCAGTGTTAAAAAAAAGCTCATCCCTGTCCATATTCAAGTGCAACTTGGATCTATGGATGGGAAACAGAAAATTTATAACGAGACTTCACTCTGTGCTACTAACGGACAGAGGTAAATCTTAAATGCTTTATCCCATGTATGGATCCCCTCAAATTATCTGTGGTGTGATCCCAGTTATTCTCATTAGGGGTAAGATATAATTATCAATCATGGGATGGGTGAGGTCAATCTCTAACCAAATGGGATAGATTATTTCAAGCACCAAAAGGGAAAGTGGCTTGGCATAAAATGGCCCAAAAGGGCAGCTAACCAAGTACTTACCTACGTACCTATAAAGAGAATCTTCAAGGACCAGCAAAGGGCCATAATAATAAGAATAAAAACACAAATGCAATACTGTTCCTTGCTAGTATGTGAGAGAGAGAGAGAGAGAGAGAGAGAGAGAAAGAGAAAGAGAGATCGGCCACCATTTATTTATTTTGTTAACCAGGTTTATACCCATTTTCGCTGGAGGCCTAGGAGCATTGTCTAAGTGACTGGTACAAAATTATGCATTAGGCAAATGGAGGCTAAGAGAATCAAGCCAAGGACTTTAGTGTGAAATTTTGCTAAACTGCTAGCATTATCTCATACTTCCTATCAAAGTTATTGTTTAGCGGTAAAGTAAAAATAAATTACTTGCAGATTCTTTACAACTGATTATCTATAAATACATTTTTCTCTTTTACATAGAAAATACATTTTTAGATAAAAGTAGTTAGTTAATTCAACCCTCAGGTAAAAACACGTAATAATGATATACAAGTTAAAAAGATCAAATGAAATAAAACTATGAGGTAAGCAATGACAATGAATGGAAACAAGCAGCAACAGTAATAGCAGCCTGGCCCAGTTACTTTGTGTATGACAAGTCATATTAAGAAATTACTGGCTTAAGCAAAATGCTGCAACAGAATATGGAATTAGTATATAGAATAGAACAGATCCAGTTCCATCCTCGGCTGGGGTGCCTTCTGTGCAGAGTCTGCATGTCCTCCCTGTGGTCGCGTGGGTTTCCTCCGGGTGCTCCAGTTTCCTCCCACATCCCAAAGACATGCTGTAGGTAGCTTGAACACACTAAATTGGCCCAAGGTGTGAGTTTGTGTGTGTGTGTGCCTTCTGTGGAAGGTTGGACGCCGGGCTGGAACTCGACACAGTAAAACTCCACTGCCAGTCATGAGGGACAGTGATCCACTGTGACAACCCCTAACCGGGAAAAGCTGAAAGAAGAAGAAAAAGATATAGAATAGAACAGACCTGAAGTGTTCATAGGTTCATAGGTGTGTACTAGGCTAATGGCCCTGGAGCCTTTACAAGCTTAGCCATAGGATTAACCTGGCATAGTGCCACCCGACCTTAGTTCCCAGTGCCTCTGTCGAGTAGAACCACTGGTGTTATCCCAGGAGTGAATTTTCTGTTTCCCATCCACTCATCAAGATTTCTCTTGAAGAGGGTCAGCGAGGTGCTCTGCTTGACATGTATGGGAAGTCTGTTCCATAGCATGGGCAATCTCTGGGTTATGAACATGTCCCTCCAGCATGTTCTGTTAATTGTGGTAATGAGGTTGAGGTCTCTGGAAAGTGTGGTGTGGAGGGATTGGGATTTCTTTAGATGTAGCATTTCTAACAGAGCTGGGTCAGACATGGCTTTGTAAGTCAAGCAGAGATTGCCTCTAAGTAGGCGATATGAGACAGAGAATAGTTGGAGTTTTTTTAGTCTGTCCATATAGGACAAGTGTTTAAGGCCTAAGATCCTCTTTGTGAGGTACATTTGCGGCCTCTCCAGTTGTTGCAAGTGTCTAGTGATGTACATGCCAATTGCCAAATGGGGCATTGTACTTGATGATTGGCCTAATGAGGGAAGAGTAGAGGGAGACAATGACCTCTTTCTTCCTGGCTGCAAAACCCTTAGTAATGAGATGTGCCACACAGAAGGAATTTCTGAACACAGTGACAATGTGGTGATCAATGGAGAGATTGCTGTCAACCTGTGTTCCCAGATCTCTTATAATGTCTTCTGTGTTCATGGGACTACCATCAATGTGGTAATTCACGGGAACTGGGTTTTTCCCAAAGGGGATGACGTCACATTTTTTGGCATTGAGCTTAAGGCAATGGTTCTGACACAAGTCGTTGGTCACAGAGAGGCGATTCTGTAAGATGTCAACATCACTTGGGGAGTTAATAATAGCTCCCAACTTGCAATCGTCTGCAAAATTTGTCAGCCAGAGCCCCTTCTTGTTGGCCTGGACTTCAGAAAGTAGATACCAAACAGGAGAGGACCCACGACTGAACTCTGTGGGACTCCACTCATGACTAATCAGCAGTCTGACTTGGAGTCAGCTACTTTCACACTGTGGGTTCTATCTGTGAGTCAGTTTGCAACCCACCTAGTGATATAGGGGTTGATGCCAATCTTAGTGAGTTTTTCTTATTCCTAAGTGGGGAATGGTATCAAAAGCCTTGGCCAGATCACGACAGTCTGTATTAACCACCTTGCCTTCATCCACAGCTCTGGTAACTGACTCAAAGAAGTCGACCAAGTTGAGCAGGCATGATCTACCCTTCACAAAATCAAACTGTGTGGGATGCAGAGTTTGAAGATTCCCTATATCCTTGTTTATTATGTATGTGTTCATTATTGCTTTAATAAAATAGAGCATCCTGACACTGATATAAATGAAAGTGATGTGAGAGATATACAGACAGTTGGGAAAGAAATAGTGCTATTTGCTGAAAAACCTTGTAAGCAAGGTGCCATGAACTCCGAAGTCCATTTTTAATAAATGAAGAAGTACTTCAGTTTTTGGTTACAGGGTTTCTTCTTCTTCTTTAAATGATGGTGGATATTTTCATCATAGCAACTTAGTCAGATTACCAATATAATGTGGGTTATATTAAGGCAAGGATGACTGTTATAAATAACTGGAACATTTTGGCAGCAAACCCGGCAGTGGTAGGACCAGGCCCTAACTTTATTTTTAAAGCTGCTAGGATTTTTAAAGTTTTTTAGAGTACCCACAAATGGAAGTGAATGTGGGCAGTAAATACAGTAGGAAAATATGTGGCTCCCATAAACAGTGTACCAGCATTTAACAAGTTAAAGTTTTGACCCCTGAGAATGGTTGAGGTTCTGTTGTGAAATTGCAGATTGGTAACTGCTCCACTTCAGGGGTGATTTATACTGCAGTCTGCTCAGTTTGTCTAGGTTCCATGTAGTCAAAACCAAAAGACCTTTAAGGAAAAGTACTAATGAGCATAAACATGATATTTTAAACAAAAATGTAAGTAGTGTTTTTTTCAAACATACTCTGACTTGTAAAGGGTTTAGAGGCTTCAAGTTTGGAATTCTGGAAAAAGTTGAGAAGGATCCACAGGGAAGACAATGGGAAACTAAGCTGGAATATAAGGAACTGCTTTGGCAGTTTAGACTGAATGCTATCTCATCACTTGGTCTTAACAAATAGGTTTTCCTATAGTTAGTTTTAAAGTTATGGTCAGCCAAGTTATGATGTTCTGTTCTATGTGACTGATTTATTATTTATTATTAGTTTTAAATGTTTTTTTTTAAGTTTGTTATTTTCACCATTTCTTGTCATTTTATATATAAACAGATTTTTATGCACAAAGGCCTATGGGCACTTCACCCTGAACATGCCCAATCTAGTCTGATCTAGGAAACTAAACAGGGTTGGGACTTGGTTAGTACTTGGATGTTAGACTGTCAGCGAATATGTTTTTTATACATAATAATTGCTTTTTGAAAAGTTAATATGCGAACAACTCATTTTTGTTGTTTATGGAATAAGTTACTTCTTTTTATTTGATGAATTTAATTATTTAATTATTTAATATTAATTAAGTTTTGATTGTTTAGTGGTTCATTTTTAATGACTGTGGCTTTGGATGGATATATAAAGGAATTGATGTAATGTTAGACATTTATTCTGATGAAGTACCCATCTTAAGGGGCAGAAATACTCAATTTTCAGTGTACAATGAATTAAAACGTTTCTTTTTGGGATCCATAATAAAAATAACTGCTTTACCTAATTACCTTCCATCCTGTCTCTACTGATGCAATTAAAAAGTTCCTGAAGAAATTCAAACCTAACACCTTAGCCACTGACAAACTGACAGCAGACTTTTTGAAAATAGCAGCTGACCCCATTGCATACCAGGTATCCATTCTTATTAATCATTCAGTATCAGAAAGCCTAGCTCCTGAGATCTGGAAAGTATCCCACATTATTCCACTGCACAAAGGGATAACTCTAAAGAATTAACCAACTACCGTCCTATAGCAATATTTTCACCTCTGTGTCCAAAATACTGGAAAGGTGTGTATACATGCAAATTATGGATTACCTCAACACTCATAACCTTCTTACAAATACTCAACATGGCTTTAGGCCCTACCACGGTGCCACAACAGCCCTTATGTCATTTATTCATACAGTAAACAACCATAGAAACAATGGTAACTATGTGCCTGCTACCTTTCTTGACCTTAAGGCATTTGACATGGTTAACCACATAAAACTCATTAATTCTCTCTCAGAACTGAATCTTAGCAAGCCCACCATTACTTGGTTTTAAAGCTATTTAGCAAACAGACAGCAAGCAGTGCAGTGGAGGCAAGAACTCTCACCTCTATTGCCAGTTACTCTGGGCATTCCCCAAGGCTCCATCCTTGGTCCTTTACTGTTCTCTGTCTTCACTAACAATCTCCATACCTCTACTCTAGATGCCTCAATCATCCAATACACTGATGACTCTACTCTAAATTGTTCCTCTCCTTCCCTTCAAAAACTCCAACTAAAAACTCAGGCCTCCTTCCTTTCCATAGAAAATTGGCTTACCAACTTTCAGCTAGTACTAAACTCAGCAAAACCAAACTTCTCATACTCCAACCAAGTAACCACACCACTCCTACATCCTCATTTACTATCACATCTAACAATAAAACAACTATCTCTCCTGTGACTCATACCAAATTCCTAGGAGTTGAGATAGACTGCAACATGAGATTTGACACCCACATTTCTCTCACCATTAAGAAAGTACATAAAAAACTAGGGAGGCTATATTTAAATAAACAATTCCTAACAAACATCACTAGGGCAAAAATAGCAAACACATCTTATGTCCACACTCCTATATGCCTCCCCAATCCTAACCAATCTTACCAGGTATAACTAAACTTGAAACCTGTTATAACAAGATCACAACATTTGCCACCAGTAGCTCATATCCCACACATCACTGTTCAGCCCTTAAAGAACTCAACTGGCTTGAACTTCCTCATCTCCTCCTCTACAACCAACTCATACTAGCCCATAAAATTCTTTAAAACCCTAAGAAACCCCTAGCATTACAAAACCCTTTACATCCCTACACAAGTACTACGGTCCTATGCTCCAATAACAAACCTCTTCTTCATGTCACAAACACTAACAACTCAGCCAGAGCCTCCCTCTCTTCACACTATATAGCTAATAAGTGGAACACTCTGCCCACAAACATAGCAGCCACTACATCCCTAACTCAGTTTAAAAAATCTCTAAAAGCAAATTTATAAGCCAATTGGATTTATAAATGTGACTTCCCAGGCTAGTCTTCCTCCTTCTTCCTCTGACTCCTCTGGCTGTCCCTGGGTAAACACCCTCCCTTTCTGTTTATTCATTAAACCTCTCTTCAATGTATATATTTCCTTATTCATTCCTCTCTCTTCCTCCCAATGACTACTTCCTCTTCTAAGTATAGACATTTGAAGTATACCTTATACTACTAAAATACTTTGGCATTCTGACATTATTTTGTTGTACAACATAAGGTGTTACAACCCTCTTTTATCTTAATCATAGGTATTGTCATCTAAACATTATTTTTTCTTTCTTAACCTGTCTTGTATTGTCATTTATATATATATATATATATATATATATATATATATATATATATATATATATATATGGGTCTAGGACACATGCTCGACTAGCATATGTCTGAATCACAAAACATCGAACACACATACACGAAAGCGCTTAACATCGAAAAGCGCTTCCGTGTATGTGTAGTTCAAAAAAAAAATCTACATTTCTGCAGGGGAGCTTCGTCCCCCTGCACCCCCCACACCCCCCACTTTATTATTCTCACTCTGAGATCGCACTACAGTGGGGAAAAGGGAATTTTCCCTTACCCGCACTGTAGTCCGATCTACGAAACAGGCACACATACACGGAAGCGCTTGTCGATGTTAAGCAGTTTCGTGTATGTGTGTTCGATGTTTTGTGATTCGGACATATGCTAGTGGAGCATGTGTCCGGATCCCATATATATATATATATATATATATATATATATATATATATATATAAAATGTTGATTTGATGTAAAATGTCATGTTATTGCACCTGTGAAATTGTGTTATGTAATCTCCGTTTTATGTGGAGCATTTCTCCCCAGGCCTCCGCTGAAAAAGAACTTTTGTACATTCGGACTTTCCCTGTAACCAAATGTAAAATAAATAAATAAATTACCTACAGAAGTGTTGTTGCTACTTTATTCTTCTCCTTTCAATATTACCTTTGCTTCTTTTGGTTTTTACTGTAAAATATGGTAGCTATTTTATTAATTTATTATTTATTGACATTTGATTATTGGGAAAGTCCAACTGGGTAGGAGTTCATTTTCATCAAAGGCCCGGGAAGAAAAGCTCCAAAGTATTACAAAACATTTTAAGAGCAATAATTTCACAGTCTTTAAAATAAATCAGAAAACAACTACAATTTAAATAAATATAACAAATCAGACATAATATGAAAACACTGGTTGAGAATAAGTACACGTTATAAGACAATGATTTAATAGTTAGAGAAATTTTAGCCAGTTTATAGAGAAATGAAATGCAAGTTAGTATAACACAAAGAGGAACTGCAATATGAAGTGAGAGAAAAGCAGGGATATGTGTATTCAGAGAGGAAAGTCAGGGGAGAAAAACTGATAGAAGTAAGGACGGGAATGAAGAAGGGATAGTATGGAGATGTAAGGCATGAATAGGTATTTGTTCACATTTAGGGATATAGTTTATCCTGGTGTTGAAGAAGAACAGAGATGGCTTTTGGCTAGGAAGTCTTTCAGAATGCATTTGAAGGATGGGAGGGAGGGTACTGACCTGATGGATACAAATAAGGAGTTCCAGGCTTTAGCAACATGGTACGAGTACAGACAATGCCCAGGAGATTTGATATGTTTGTTTAAAGACAGGACATTTTGGTCATTGAAGTATAATGACCAATTGGGAACATAGTTGTGTAGAATGTTATTTAGAGCTGGACAAGAAAATGGAGTCTGGTTGATTTTGTAAGTTGTAAGAGGCTGTGTATATGTTAGTTGATGGGGTAGTTCTAACTAGTTTAGGCTTTTAGTGCTATACAGTGGTGGGTACTGAAAAGAGTATTGCTGCAAATTTAGCAAAGTTGCTATAGTATTGCTCAAGTTTTAATTTCTTTAAAGTCTGGAGGTTAGTAAGGATGGGAGCAGCAAAAAGAAGTGTGGGGGAGGAGGTAAGTAGTGGCAAGTGTAGCTTTAATTGTGTCAGTGAGTTCTGACTCTATAAAGCATCCCTAGTTTTTGTTGAGTTTTTCTTATACAATTTTGTATATGCAGGTTGAATTTCAGATTACCATCTGCTATCATCCCTAATAATTTGCTACAATAAGTGACTTTAATGGCTGTATTATTAAGAGAGAACTTTAATTTATGTTTTTTTCATGGGAGAGAGATTTGGGGAAAAGAGTAGTATATTTATTTTTTTTAGGGATGAGCATGAGTTGTGAGTTACAAAATCATGTTTCAGTTGCTGTTAAAGCTTCCGGAGTAATTTTTTGGAGGTGTGCCATGTTGTTAGATATACAAATGAGTGTGGAGTCATCTGCATACTGTATTAAGGAGGCCTGTTGTGTGAATGTGTGGAGGGTGCTGGTGAGAATGTTAAAGAGGAGGGGTCCAAGGATAGAGCTTTGTGGTACACCGGTGGTGACTGGGAGGTATGGAGAGCGGGTGGAGTGCATTTTACTGACTGATATCTATTGGATAGGTAGTGCTTGAACCTTAGAAGGGTTTGCTGAGAGAGACCTAATGAGGACATTTGAAGTAGAAATTTGCTGTGACAAACTGTTGAAGGCTTTAGACAAGTCTGGAAATAAGGAGGAGACTAGTTTGCTGTTATCGCAAGCTTTGTTGACAGTATATATATAGGTTAGAAGTGCAGTGTTAGTACTATGGGAAGGCTGGGAGCCATGTTGTGTGGGGGCTAGGAATTCTTTCTGCAAGAGATACTTTAAAAATTGTTTTTGAATACATTTTTCAAGTATTTTGGAGAGGGGGAATAAGATTGCTATAGGTCTAAAGTTATAGACTTTATATGTTTTGAGGTCATCCCTCGAGAGATGTACAACATGGATAGTTGTAAAACAAAATCATCCTGAGGTGCTGAACGATACAGGTCTTACTCACCTCTTTGACTTTCAGCCCCTAAAGGAACAAATAGGCAATGGGTGAAGGAAGTGGGCAAAGGACAACAAGCAGATATCAAGTATAACTGGCACAGACAGGGAGCAAAAATGCCATAGCATAATTAAAAAATCTCCAGTTAATACTGATCATCCTCCTGTTCATTCTACTCAAATATAATGAAATCAAATGAAAAATATGGAAAACAAATAATACTGAACCACCACTAGATGACTTACAAAATGGCAGCATTTTAACCAGTAGATGTGCATTTGTCAGACACTGCATCTGCTTACTAATGAGGCAGTTGACTCCACAGAACGTATCTTAATTTTATTGGGTGTTGTAGCAGTTTTCCCAGTATTAAAGTAGGAGGGCACAAAGGGTGAAGAGTCTGAAAAGTCTGGACCTTACATAGGTTCGTAGGTGGTTACTAGGCAATCAGCCCGTGAGCCATTGTAAGCCTACCCAAGCCTACCCCCAAATTTACCAAAATATTCCTTACATGTCAATACCCCAAGGAATTTTATGAGTTATGATATAGGCTTATACACATCAGGCATTCACAGTCTTTACCAGTCCTTTAGGGACCTATGTGCTTACATCCTACAAAGACACCTGATTCCTGCGCTGTTTTGGTTTTAGCCAAATGGAGTGTCTGCTAAATGAGCATCTACAATTTCATATATAACATTCCAATCCTGACTGTCTGACTTGGTACTCACTATGCCTGGACAGATGCTTCAACTTCTGGGCATTTCTGCTAGGTCAGAGCTGTCCACCTTACATAGAATTCACTTGGTTATACAGCGATCACTCTTCTTCCTGATTGCTGCAGTAGAACTCCCTTATTACTCCTTCTTTGCACTTAGAAAGTGTAAGATAAACTGTGTACAAAAATGTGTAGTTAGTAAGACATTAATGAGAAAAAATATTTTATGTGGTAAACAGTCCCTGGTTCCAGCCCAGACTTGTGCTCCCTTTCACACATTGCCCTAGCAGCACCTTAGTTCCAGGCTCTAGAGTTCAACTCTGTGTTTATGTTTATTTATTTTATTTATTTATTTGTTTGTTTATTTATTTATTTATTTATTTATTTATTTATTTATTTTATTTTATTTTATTTATTTTATTTTACATTTGTTTACCGGGAAAGTCTGACTGAACACAGGTCCATTTTCAGCTAAGGCCTGGGGAGAAAAGCTCCACAATACAATACAGTACATGAGAGAAGAGAAAAAAAATCGAACATACTTATAGCAATCACACACAATATGTTAGAGATTAACAGTTCTTATAGTAGACAATCACTGAGGTACATAATAAACTTAAAACAGCATTTGTATTATTTTTACAGTTATACGTTTTGTCAAGTAAATATCAATGGGTTCACAAGCTTTCAGGGGAACTGTTTATACTTAGCTGTACACAGAAACATTCTCTTGGCTTGGGTTAGCCTGGTGAGTGGCATGAACATAGCCAGTCACTTAAATAGAGGGTTTTCAGGGGCTTTTTGAAATGAATAAAGGAGGTGGTAGAAGGTGTTTGGCTTGGAAGTGTGTTCCAGGTTTTAGCAATGGTGCTGGCATAGAGGGATTTATTGGCATCATTTTTATGTTGGATGACAGTTATGAGGTTCTGGTTACTAGATCTAAAGGATCTAGAGGGAATGTGGGACTGAATTAGATGCTGAAGTGCTGGGGTTTTCTCAGGAAGGTAGTACAGATTGTGTGCTATAGAGAGTTGATTGAATAAAAGTATATGAGGCAACTCAAGCCAGTTGAGCTGCTTAAGGGATAGACAATAGTGGGACCTATATGAGACTTCAGTAGCAAACTTGGCAATCTTGTTGTAGCAAGAGTCCATTTTATTTAGATCGGTTTGGCAGAGATTAGTCAAGATGAGAGAGGCATAGAGGAGGGTGGACAGAAGATGAGTCCTTGCGATGGTTGCTTTGGTGTGTTTAGTCATAAACTGTTTGTTCCTGTAGAGGAGTCCAAGTTTTTATTAACTTTCTTGATTAAGAAACTGCAACACACACTGGAACATTAGTAATTTGAACTGCTACTTTACAACCCTAAACAACACTTCAAAA